>NC_088927.1:67127500-67170000 GCF_038396675.1 Hydra vulgaris | reverse complement strand
TTTTACCGTGCTAGTGTTTTTGGAAAACATATATCGCTTTATATTGTAGCATGTGCAAACTGAACTTACAGAAGCAACTTAAATCTCTATACAAAACATTAAATTTTATGTCTGTGTAAAGCTGATGCAATTTCATAGTGCCTGTAATAACCTTTAATGTTTTGGAACATTTTGAGTCAAAAGTAGTAATTTTGGATTCCTCAATATAGTAAAACTTTATTAATCAATGTCCATTTTTAAGAAATTTTTCATAAACTTTCTGCATCTGGAAGGTCACAACCCATATTAAACAATTGATCTGCCTGACGGTTCACAGATCCTCCTATCGCATCTGGTACTCCCTTGCCATGCCCACTTTCAAAAAAATTCCAACTGGCTAAATTAAATTTTAATTCGTATATCAATGTAGAGAATAAGAAGAGGTTTTGCTTATTACTATATTGTGTGGTTGGTCCATCAGAACAAAAATGAAGATCTGTAATTTGTGAGTTATCTATCTTGAGTTCAATTAGCACGGGTTCCAGATATGCCCATATAGAAGGAGGATCGTGCCTCAAAGAGTCGGATGTAGTTTTAAATGACTGATGTCCATCCATTTTATAAATTACTCCTGTATGCAATGTAGCTCGTTTGTTACTTGCTCCAAAATGTGAAGACTGAATTGCAGCAAAATTCTTGCACATATAGTTCTCAGAAAAATCTATATGTGTAACAGCTTCGTTCACATTTACTGTTTCTTTTAATTTTTTGTACATTCTGAACTAGTGTCTTATTATAAAATCATGCTTGCATTGCTCGTTTCGAATTGATTCACAGAATTTTAATTTAAGATCTTTAAGTGTTCCACGCTTCACACTTTTCCTGATAACATTTGTTGTTTTCTTTTCTCCCATCTTTTCGTATTCCTGTTTTTCTTTTTCCCACTGGAACCAAACTATAATACTTTCATCTTTTAGCAATCATTTTGCTTGAAATTGAACACGAGACTTAAAGCAAATGTTACATTCTCTAAACATGCATTCCGATGGTTTGCGGACAAGAAATGGGCGATAACGAGTAAACGTTGTATATGAAATGTTGCTTCTCGTATATTCCGCGCTAAATTTTTCATAAAGGTTTATTAATAAATCGAGTAGTAGTCGCTTATGTTTTTTATCTTTATTTTTTGTTACAGTCTGTTTCTTTCCAGTTGTTATTCTAGAATTGTCATCACGTGTAACAAACTCTCTGATCAAATCCTGTGTTTCAGCATCAAGCGATGCATTACCACAATGGCATTTGCTGTTTGGAGTTGTACTTATTGATGAAAAAGAAGAGTTTTGGGTTCTATTACCTGCTAATAATTTTGACATTCTGCTTGTTTCATTTGTAAGAAAACCGTTTTCTACAGAAGAAGTAGATGATCTATAAGTGGTTGTAGGTGAATTTGCTTGTAAACCAGGCAGGAAACTTTTAAGCCTTAACCAACGTTTTTTGTATTTTTGGGCTGAACAACTAGCCGTTTCCAACTCGTCCGTTAATGTATTTTTCTATAAGCCTTTGTTTTTTGGTAAGCAACCTTTGCTCTACCTCTTTGTTTGCGTTCGTTATTCCTACTCAACTCGCGTTCCGGTGACTCTGATAACGATGTTTCAATCTTTCTTTTTGCAGCTCTAAATTTTGCTTTCTGGAAGCGCCAACAACGACGAACAATTAGTTTTTTTCTTTCTGATAATTCTAATGTCACTTTAACCTTCTTCTGCTCACGCCGCATATGCCAACGTTTGCGTTCTTTTTCACGAAATATGTCTGCATTTTTTTCTAATTGTCTGTCCCGAAACGCTTGCTGAATTTCAGCACGAGATTTTTTTGAAGTTTCCATGTTATATGCCTAGTTGTATTTCTTTTGGAAAAATAGTATAATAACTGTAATTGTTAATACACCAAAAGTTTATTTATTATTTATTTATTATTATTAAAAATATATTTCAAGATTTACATTTATTTTAAAAGCCAAACGTATTAGAGTCAAATGTAAACATAAACCAAACAAGAAATGAAATCCTAATACTAAAATACTTACAAATTAATCTTACGCAGCATATGGTAATCATAATTAACGCTGCAAGGTAATCATATTCAATCGCTGCAAGGTAATCATATTAATTCGCTGCAAGGTAATCATATTTTATCGCTGCAAGGTAATCATATTTAACGCTGCAAAGTAATCATATTTTATCGCTGCAGTAATCCCTAATAGTTGACGTGTTTATTTAATGCAGAAAATGGCTTAGTTTAAAGCTTTTGATTTTTTTATCTTCGTGATGTCAGCTCCGTAATGTTGTTGTCAACTCCGTTATTAAGAGGAAATCACAGAGTTGACAGTAACGAGTAGACATAATTATACATAATCAATAATATCTCATTATTACTCATTGGAAAATATCTTTAAAATCTTTTATTGCCATATTGTCCAAAAGATTTAAAGAGTACTAAAACACGCCACATAAAACTTTGTAATTTTACGAAGCAAAAAAGCGTAACGGAGTAGACTTCGAATAAGAATATCATTTTTAAAATAAGGTAATTAGGCTCTCATTTTTATATAAATAATGCTTGCAGTACGATATAACATTAAATGTTAATAAATTCCATAGAACTGGACTTTTTTTCATTATTTTATTTAGTAAATAAGTAAAAACTATAAACCTGTGACTATTTTAGAATGTAATAACGGAGTGGACAAAAAATGTGGGGACAGCAAGTTTTTGACAAGGGCTACAACAGGATAAGGTGTAAATTAATACATGTATTAAAATAATATATATTAGCATGTCTAAAGCACCAAATTATGTCCCCGATTAGCCTTAATACAAAAGAAAAAAAATTATTGAGTATAACAATATAGTCCCAAATGCAGGACATCTACGGAGTGGAAATTTTTGATTAACAATTGTGCACACAAAATTTTAAGTTTTAGTTGGAGATATCCGATAAAATGCTAGTTTATATTAACGATAAGTATTACTACCCACGGTGCTGTTTTTTATGTTACTTGTATAAGAATTGCGTTTTTATAGCTGTAGGACAAAATTTCAGTGACGGAGTTAACGGTATGAGAAAATGACTCAAATATCTTTTTTTTTTACTCTTAGTCGAGGCTGTTACGGTAATCGGTAAACATATTTGGATAAATGCAGTGACTTCCGCGATGGCGGATGCTTTTTTGTAACGACGTATTTTACATAAAAAAAAAAAAAATACAAAAAAAATGTTTGAATGAAAGTTTTAATAAAAGAAAAAAGATGATAGGAAAATGGGAAAAGAGGAAGTAGAAACATAGTGTATTTTTCTACTTCCTCTTGTATGTTTCTATACAAGAAATCTTCTACTTCTCGTTGTATGTTTAGTAAAGATTTCCTTCCCTTTTGCAATTTTTTATGTTTTACAACAAAATTATTATTATATATGATTAGCAAATCACTGCCAGCCCTTATTTTATGAAATATTATTTTAACACATAAGTTTTTTATCTATAGTGTTCGTAACGTAATGTTTATGTAAAAGTCCTGTAATTCTTTTTTAAATTTTTTTGCATATAAATCATTCTTTTTACCTTATGAACCTTTCCTTAACCTATTTTAAAATTTCTCTTTTTTTTAACCTAATCTAAACTCTCTATTTCTTTCCGCACAACAGCAAAAAAATAAAAAACAAAAAAAATACAAAAAAATATAAAACCAAAAAACACAAAAAAATATAAAATCAAAAAACACAAAAAAATAAAAAATTTAAAATACAAAAATTATATAATAAAATATACAAAACAGAAAATGTATAAATTTACGATAGCTTGTAAAACCATATATTGTAAAAATATAAAACCTTAGTCAATGTTATTAAAAAAACTGTAAATATTTATTATTTTGTAATAAAAGAAAAAAAAAAAAAGAAACATAGTGCAGATAAATAAAAGGATAAAAACCAAAGAAAGAGAGAAAAAACCAAAAAAGAGAGAAAAAAAAACCAAAGCAAAAATAATACAAAATAACAACAATAAAGAAAACAATTTACAATAACAAAGAACTTATGCGAACAAACATTTCGAACGGAGAAAAAACTAATTGGATATAATGAATAAATTTTTTTCATTACTTTTTTAATGTGTTAGCACATTTTTTTTTTTTTTTTACTGTTTTTATGTTTTTTTGTTTTGTTTTTTGGCAAAATGTTTATTGTATTTATTGTATTTCTATTTATTTTTTCTCAATTTATTTGTTTTATTCATTTTAGTAATATTATTACTTTGTGTTTTCGCTATGTGGATGTTGGTTATTATTATTATTATTATTATTATATATTTTTATTTAATTAACTTGCATTAACCTGCGATATTTTAAATTTATATTCAGAAATATACATATATGATTGATAAACCCAAATCGCAATGTTCGAATCTAAATCTGACACAGATACAGACTAAAGGCTGAAAGAAGACGTATCAAAAACTTGTCCGAAGCAGAATGCAAAGTTTGCCATCATACATTTACTGTAAAGTAAGAGGGGCGCAGATCGGTAGTACAGCATACCACATCAGAAAATCACATTAAACATATGAAGCAGATTAAAAAGAATACCATCATGACAAACTTTTTCAGAAAAAAAAATAATAAAGAAGACGATGCCATTATAGCTGCTGAGGTAACTCAAGCTTACCATGGCGTTAAACACCACCAGAGCTATAGTAGTGAAGACTGCGGTAGCAAGCTAATGCGCACCATTTTCCCAGACTCTAATATTGCTAAAAAGCTTGCTAGCGGCCGGACGAAAGCAACTAGCATAATTTAACTAGCATAAAACTAGCTCCTGCTTCACAAGAACAGTTGATCACTAAATTGCATGAGTCAAAGTACTTTTCAATAGTAGCTAATTCTTCAAACAGAGGAAGTGTTAAACTGTTTCCAGTAAAAATCCGCTATTTTTCAAAACATGAAGGAATAAAACATGGCCTTCTAGACTTTTATGAAGATTCAAACGAATGCAATGAGGCAATAACAACGCACTTAATTGATGTGATAGAGAGAAATGGTCGGACATAAGCCACGTTTCTGCCTTTTCTACGGATTATGCTTCAGTGAGCTTTGGCAAGAACGTTTCTGTGTATCAGAAACTGAAAGGAAAAAATTCAGCCATCATTTCTACAAATTGCAAATGCCATATTCTGCATATTTATGTTAAACAGGCATGCAAAGCTTTGTCAACAGACGTTGAAATTCTCATTTTAAAAGTTTATGCTGAATTTTCTGGATATGCAAAACAAATTGCACAGCTCGAGTCATTTTTTGAGTTTTTTGAACTGGAGTACCAAGAATTTATTTGTCACGTACCATCAAGATGGTTACCTTTACTTCCAGCACTGGAAAGAATAATTCTGGTATGGCCTGTCTTGCGGTCATATTTTGTATCAAAGGGAGAAGAAGATCCCAACGTAATAAGAATAATGCTATACAAACCTTTCAAAGTGGTGTACTAACTTTATAGTTGGATCAAACTACTAGTTCTGAGTTACATGAAATTATGGTCGTAATAAGAGAGAAAGTTGCAGATCGCAAACCAGACAAATTTTATGGACATGCTGCTGCCTAATTCCTGAAAAGAATACCTCAAGTAAAAAAACAAAAGTTTAAAAGAGACGTTGATGAATTCTATGTAATTAAGCAAATGCTTAAATTACTTAGATAAATGGTGCAACGTCCAGAATTCAGAATTTCAAAGCATGAGTATCTTAACTTTGAACGAACAAGTGGTCTGGAACTTATTTGACCAACTAGCAGTCAAGTTTTGCATTGATGTAGATCAAAATAAATACTATGAAGACTACTGTATTCTGCGTAATGTCCAAACAGGGCTGGTAGAGACCAACCCGAATGTAGTGGATCAATGGAGTAGTATTTTTACAAAACTCGCAGAAAAAAAGTGTGATGAGGGTGGCGAACTTTTCAAAGTAATATCCTTCGTATTTTCCATACCTGTTTCATATTCTTTATGTGAACGAACTTTCAGTGTGATGAATTCTTTCTGGTCTAAAGAACAAAATCGTCTTGGACTTCGTGTCTTGAGAGCTTAGCTGCAGGTGTGTGAAGATATGAAGTACAAATGTTTACAGTTTTATGACTTCTTAATGAAGAAACCCAAATTGTTGGCTCCTGGAAGATCTGATCAGAAATATACTTTTAAACGCAAGTTATGATGTTTTAATGACAGTACTGAAACCCTATTGTAATCATTGTAATAATTCATTCAATCAAGTACACAGGCATTGATGTATTGCGTATAACGTAAACAAAATATAATGGTCAGCCCCCATCAGAGCCTCGATCATCACTCGCCATGCCCCACCCAATCCGATCTCCCGGATTTAACCTAGCGAGAGGTGGCAACTGATTCTGCTACTGAAGCAATAGCGGTGTGAGTAAAAAATCTAAAGTGATAGTTGACGTGAAACTGTTAATAATGCTAATATTTTAAGTCAACAAAATGAAAATGTAAATACCAATGAAAACCAAACTTATCTACCTAAAGTAACTCCTGCTGTTAATGTTTCAAGGCAAATTAAAACTAAAAACCAAATTAGCTTATTATCATCTGCAGATTACAGTAACCTTACAAATTGGCCTACTCATTTTAGTGATAATTTTTGGCAATTTGTTATTCAAAATAGATCGCAACAAATTAAAAAATTTAACTTTTTTAATTTTTTGCGGTCTATTTTGTATAAGAAATTGTCGAAAATAGTCACTAAAATAAGTAGGTTGATATAAACAAAAAAGAAAATATTCACAACTCTATTAAAAGCGGACATTACAAAATGGAGAAGAAGTCTCTCGTTCTGGCTTAGATATTCAGTCTCAAAAAATGTAGTTTTTTGTTTTTGTTGTAAATTATTTGGTAAAAGCAAAAATAGTTTCCGGCTGTAGAAGGTCCAGGTTTAATAGATTGAAAGAATATTGGAGCACTTCAATTTTCTCATCAAAAAAGTATTTCACATCTTGTTAATTTTCAAAAGTGTAAAGAACTTGAAATATGTTTATCTACAGAAAAAACCATTAATCATATTAATCAACAAAAAATTAAAGAAAAAGGACAATATTAGCGACAAATTTTAGACAAATTAATTGCCTTAGTCCTGGCTACGCAAAACTTGGCATTTCGTGGAACAAATAAAAAGCTTTACAATAACGCCAATGGTAATTTTTTAAAATTTGTTGACTATCTCGCTTTACTTGACCCATACATGAACATGTACGGAAAGTTAAAAATCAAGAAATTAAAACTGCTCATGTTATTGGAAAAGAAACTCAAAACGAATTAACACAAATGTTAGCAAATGCTATAAAAGATAATATCTTAACTAGAGTAAAGTTTTCTAAATATTATTCTATATTTTTAGACTGCATCCCAGATAATAGCATACAGAACAAATGACAATAATAATTCCTTTTGTGGATTTAAAATTACCAACATCACATGATGGGGATTTAGTTAAAATTAAAGAACATTTCTTAGGATTTATACCAGTAAAGAAATCTACAGGTCTAATAACATCTGTGTAAAAAATATATGATTACTGCAGATGTAGTTACATCTTTTCACTTATCTAAGTAAAAAAAACATCTGTGCAACTACATCTGGAAGTTTTACAGATGTAGTTATATCTTTTCAGCTATGTTAAGAATATCTACATCTTAGTGGGCATGCGTTGTCGGAGGAAACGTCTGACGGAGGGTTCCCGGACGATGCATGCCCACTGGGGTCTGTATATGTGAATTCTACAGATGCAGTTACATCTTTTCAATTATATTAAATATGACTACAGGATTTTATAAAATTATTGCAGTTACATAAATAGCTATTTTCAGATGTGGTTGCACCTGGAAAAAATAATTAAATAATAATGCATTATTTTAGTCAGATGTAGTTTCATATATGTTTTTTTCAGATGTAGTTACATCTGAAAAAAATAATAAACATAAATACATTATTTTAACCAGATGTATTACGTGCAAGACTTTTTTTCAGATGTAATTACATCTGGAGGAAATTTTTCCAGATGTTATTGGACTTGGAGAAAAATTAGCGGATGTAGTTACATCTTCCAGATGATATTTAAAAGATGATGTTTGAGTAAAAAACAACAACAGACGATCTCGGACAAAAGTGTACAAATGATGTTGGACAGCTGTAGTAATCTTTAACCTCCTGGCCCACTGTGCATTGTATCAAACTATATTGATTCTACCAATGTTTATTTTATTCGCAGATCGCAAAAATAAAATGTCTTTTAATATTTTATACCCAGACATGTTAAATGTGTACAATACTGATATGTTAACTTCTCTTCGCCTAACATCAATAAAAACTAGGCAATGGAACATTAAATTTTTTTTTATTTATTTGCTTGAGTATTACAAGATATATTAAAAAAAAAAAATTCGTGGCTGCTTGACACAAGATATCAAGATCAGCAATTGATACCAAGATGTCGCAAACATTCATGTCGTCAGCATTAAAAAACAGTGGTAAAATAGTAGAAAACAATCTAGGTCGTCCTAAAATGCGAAGAGCTCCTATGCTTGAAATTTCTTTACCTGGTATTGATGAAAGATACGATTGTTTATCGCACTGGCCTGAATTCCGTGAAAAGAAAAATAAATGTTGCAGTTGGAAAATCGGCTACAATACACTGTATTGTGGCAAAACGTTGTCTCTCTCTTTGTTTGAATAACAAAAAAAAAACTGCTTTCATAAATTTCATTATAAGTAAAGCTAATAAAGTACCCAATAGTCAAACATTTAACTTACTTCGCAGGTCGGTTGCAAACGCCTCCCGATATTGCATCCTGGCACGACGGATGGAGCTACGTCTCGGTTGCAACTCCTGAATGTTATGGCCAAGAGTATCAGCTGTAGCAGCCAACAGATGAGGAGCTTCTCTGCCTGTTACTTTAGTTCGATCCAAAGCTGCCGCCACATGTTTTTTAATAAGTGTGATTTTGCTTGGTTTGAATGACGATTGTTGCTCTTACAATCTTTTACAAGCAACCGGATCTTCCTCACTCGCTGCATCATTTTCATCTATCTAAGTGCTACTGCTCAACAATAATGGAATCTTGCTGGTTAGAATTTCAATATCTTTCTTTGATTTCATACGGTGAGCTTCCTCCTTTTTCCTCTTACTTTCTTTTAATTCCACTTTCTGCTTCATAATTTTATCTACTACTGCCATGTAATCTTTTCTGCCTTGTCTCTGAGCGTTCAAGAAAGCTAAATACTCGGGGATCTTGATCAGTGCTTGTGCATTCTGGTGAGCGATATCAAAAATCCGGTCCAAACTTTCACAAAATGCCTCCTTCTTTTTTATTTGAGTAACAGTTTAACCTTTGGCATGCCTTTTTTAGCCCTTGCCACTTGTTGAGGATTTTCAGAACTCGTTTAACTATATCATGCCGATAGGCAGTTGGGATAACAGCTTTCTCCCAAACGTCAAGACCCTGTTGCACTGTTACCTCGACACTTTCAACACTATGTTCAGCTTTTTGTGGTGATATAAGAAGACTGACAAACTCTCTCGCAATAAGGGCAACTCCTTAGTTTGGTTAAGGTTAGAGGCTGATGCTCCAATCAGCCACACTAGAGACTGATATCTTGTCTTCATGATTTTATAATTTGTAGTTGTGGTGGTGGCCATTGCAAACCGGTGACCACTGAAACAAAAACAAAAAAATAATACAGCGTTGATAATTTAGCAAAAGAGCATACTTCTCGATTGTAATTTCTCCAACCCCGTGGAGCTGGCCTACTCTGTCACATTATGTATAATTCATAATAGTTACAAAAGTTTGTTATTGATATTTTGTATATGTTTAAGCTTCAGAAATAAACATTATTATACATTAATATGCAGTGTTACTACTTGTGTAAGTGTGTAATTCAAAATCAATTCAACTTTGTTAGTTGCATTATATGAATCAAACAACCATTATCTACACATCTTCACATTCAATATTGTTGTTACTGCGGACATCATCATAAAATACTGAATTATTGATGAATGATGCAATAGCAAATAGTAAACAACACGTAATATGTAAGTAACTAAATTTGATGCAATAGATATATTAAACTAAACAGCTATGGTGACCTGTAATATGCTTGCAGTAACAGCAGTTCAATTTGAATTTAGAAATGCAAATTATTAAATTTATCCTTTTTTACATTGAATGAACTAGTTAAACTATGGAGCAATGCTGTTTTGCACAAAACAATCATAAATTTAATGGACTTCTGATAGTAATTCTTATATAATAACATGGCACCTTCCAACTTGCAACAATACAATGTTCATTTTTTTCCATATACCTATGGACCACTCTAGTGTATGTATATATATGTATATATATATATATATATATATATATATATATATATATATATATATATATATATATATATATATATATATATATACATATATATATGAGATAAAAGTTTTTAATTAAATTTTTATGAGTTTTTAATTAAAGTATGATATTTCCTGTATCTGTAATATAAATCGATAAATTTTTACCTAAAAACAATAAATAAACACTCAGATCTGCTAGATTTTCAAAAAAGGTTACCAAAAATCAAAACTAGATTTTTTTTTGTTAATTCACCTCCCCAAGGCCCAGAAGGCCACTACAGATGAGGAGGCTACTTAATTGTGGTTATAACTTATAACCCTCTCTCAACTCCTTAACTCCGAAACACGAACCTTGACAAACAAGGCCGCTGCGCGGAGAAACAAGTTGATATCGCCATAGAATACAATTATAACATTGCTACTTCCTTGCAATATTAAAAATGCTGCTGCGTTTTAGAAATTGTAGCAATAGTAACGTTGTGATTTTATATAATGCAGCAGGCTGTGGAACTTTGTAAATAGTTTTAGATTAATGTAGAATGACGTAGAACACTCAAATAAAGACTATAAAAGGAATTTTTGCACTAGCTTTTGTTGTTATTGTCAAAAAATTAATTAATAAGGTTAGGAAAGCGATATAGTGACAGAAAACTTTTAACTGGGACTGACAAGTTAATTAAGCGGATTTTATTTGGTGTTTATTTAATAAAAATCAGTAAAAAGTTTCAGCACTGTAGAGAATAAACAAAAAGATCTGGGCCTAAAATCTGATGAAATTTAAGCAGTATATACGGCTATTTCATTTTAACAGATTTTAGGCTCAAATTAAGACCCAAAAAGAGAATAAAGAGCCAAAAAGAAGGGGTGAAGTGTTTTCACAAGATTTTTCACTTGAAGAAAAATGCAGAATACCAATCAAAAGGCAAGTAGTTGGGCAGAAACAGTTTCTTGGAGATAAAATCAAAAGACGAAAGGAAAGGATAGCGAACATTTTCAAAAAAGTTCAAAGTTTATTAAAAAATAAACTAAATTTTTCTCATGTATCTGATCAAGTTATGCAAACAAAACTTTATTATGTGTTAGAAACTAAAGACGAATGCGTTAAACGAGGAAAATATAACGCGTTTAACAAACTGTTTGATATCACAAAAGCTAACGGATTATGGTTGTCTGCTGAAGATAAGCAACTCTATTATCTACAAGTAGAAAATCGAGCAAAAGTTAGTTATGTCAACTGTAAAGATATAGTCAAAGAAACAATTTATCTTTCAAAGAAAAGAAAATTACCCGACAAACCATCTACATCAGTATCATATAATCTCTATAATAATGATAGTGATAAAAATTCAGATAAGTCTGAGGTTATACAAACATAATATACACGATAATAATGAAGATGATAAATATACTTGTTTACCAAAAAGGAAACATAGCAAGAGTTAAGTTGCCATGAACTTAGTGACGTCAACAAGAGTATCAACAATAAAAGCTGCCAAAATTTGCTAGCAATCGGTACTCGATGATGTTAACATTCTAACACCCAGTCAGGCCAGAGTTTATAAGTCAGTATTTGAGGATGCTTCAAAAATAAAGAAAGAGATAACAAAAAACTTAAATACTGAACAGTGATCTCTACACTCTAAAAAAACTAACGCCAATATAACGGATGAATTTGAAATAAGTAAAAGCTATCCGTTATATTGGCGTTATATTTTTTTGTTTGCATCATAATTTATGTATGCTTGATCGATTCCTTTCAAATAATAAAATTTATCTGTTATATTCTTCCATTAAATTCATCCGTTATATTTATCCGTTATATTATTTTGTTCTCAGGCTATTCGTATTCCAAATTTATGTATTCATTATATAAAAATATATTCGTATTCCAAATTTATGTATTCATTATATAAAAATATATTCGTATTCCAAATTTATGTATTCATTATATAAAAATATATTCGTATTCCAAATTTATGTATTCATTATATAAAAATATATTCGTATTCCAAATTTATGTATTCATTATATAAAAATATATTAAGAACATGAAGGCAATAAAAGTTACTTTAAAAAATCGAAGCGAAATTGTTGTCGCAAATTCCGATTTGTTTGCATTTGTCCAACAATGTAAGTATACGTATATTTTTTTATAATGTTTTTACTACCAACCTATTATATTCCAACCTATTATATTCACAAAATATAGTATAAAAAAATACATTAAAGAAAAAAATAATACATAAAAAAACATATGTGAATACATATAACAAACAAATACATATAAGTTATATGTTTTTATTTTTTTATTTTATAACAAACGTAAAACATAAAAAATACGCATATGTGACATTGTTATACAATATTTTTTATATCAGAGGATATTTTTTTCTGAGAAATATATATATATATATATATATATATATATATATATATATATATATATATATATATATATATATATATATATATATATATATATATATATATATATATATATATATATACTTATATATATATGTATATATATATATATATATATATATATATATATATATATATATATATATGTATATATATAAATATATATATATATATATATATATATATATATATATATATATATATATATACTTATATATATATACTTATATATATATATATATATATATATATATATATATATATATATATATATATATACTGTACTTTTATATCTTCTAGGTATTTTTGATGAATTATCACTTACACATTCATGAAAACAAAGGTTCAATTATTTGTGGTATTTGTTACTCAAAGTTTAAAACGCTCTACGGATTTTTTTATAAGAGGATATTTTTAGCTGAGAAAGCATACTGAGCAATGTTCAGCACTTGTAGAGGATAGTTTGATGTTGATTTAATTGAAGAAGCAGAAAAATATCAAATAACTGATGATAATTTAGGAGCTTTAGCTTTACATTTTCAAGGTAAACACAGGTGTGCTCAAAATATTTTAGATTCAATTTTTCTGCATTTAAAAGAAATGCTGTCTGTGCCAGATATTGATGAGCCCAAGTTAAAATCTTGTTGTGAAATTTTAAATCTCAAAATTGTCGTTAGAAATATTTTGTGCGTGTATTCAAAATGCTTTAGTTAAATTTCATCTCAAAAAACAAATTTGTATTGTACCTTTTTAGACACGTTATCTTTTTTACTTCAATCTCCTGAGATTGCTTAGTTTGTTGATAGTAAAAATAGTATAGCTATTTATTGTGATGATCTTGGTATCACAAATTCTATAGGCAAAGCACGGTCAAAACACAAACTTTGGGCAATGTATTTTCAAATTCCTAATATTCCTGCAAAATACCGTGGAAGAACATCAACCATATTTCCTTTTGCATTTACTGGTAGTAAGATAATTAAATACAATATCTTCTTCCGTGCACTGTTGACTGACTTTATTGATGTTATGTCAAAACATATGAGAGGGATAGAGATAGCAGTGTTAGGAGTTCCTGAAGTATTGACAGGTGAGTTGTGTTATTTTTCTAGCGATTTATTAGCTGCAAATGCTATTGGTGGATTTAAATAAGGTTTTAGCAGGAAGACTGTTCGATGCTGCAGAGCTTGTAATTCAACAAGAGGGAAAATGTATGCAAACACTAGGCATGAACAATGCTCTGTACGTAATTTAAAAGAACATTTAGTTAGAATAAATGAATTAGATTCCGGTCTTCGACCTAACGATAGAATTAAATGGTTAAAATATTATGGGGTATCGTCATCAAGTGTTCTTTTTTCAATTCCACTATTTGATGTAACAAAGCAAATCTTATTTAACCCAATGCATGATCTTTTAGAAGGTGTTTTTTTCTCTTCAGTTAGAAGTGTTTCTTTCATATGTTATTGAAAGTAATTTTGTAACAATATTATCATTGAATACATTGCTTTAATCATTTGTCTATCCAGCGGGCATTGAAAAGCCTGGTAAAATTTTAAAAACATGTAAAATTAAAGGTAATTTTGGAAGTTAATGTTAATTAAGGAAGTTAAAGTTAATTAAGGTTAAATACTTATACCAAAGCTCCATTTTCTTATCCACTATCCAGCTCAGGCTGCTACTTCAGGCCCTATAAGGGAGCACATGTGCACGGCTTTTGAACGCAAACACAAGTGATTAAGAATTTTTGACATTTTAACTTCAAGAACATTCCTTATACAGCCTGTAAATCAATGATAGCAAATACCACTGCACAATTTTTTAATTCCATTGGTGCAATTAATGCTGATGTTTATTATAATGAGGATGAACTAAAATACTTTTCCGGAGCAATACAAAGTGCAAATATTGATGGAAATTTATATAAAAATGGGTCGATAATCACTATATTTGAGAATGATCAGTTTGTTTTCCACCAAATCAATAAAGTAGTATCATTAACTGGAAAAAGACACTTTGAAACAATAGAATTAGACACTTTAAGCTCAAATGTTTATTCCACCTGCAGATTACCTTCATTTTCTTCAATTAATATAGTATTTCCTGAGATTTTACAGTTTCCATAGTGCACAATTGGACTATCAGTTAGTGATATTATCCTTGTATTTCCACTTGCTATTCCAAATTTGTCTTATGATACTATTTAAAATCAGCTAACGCAATAAACTAGTTAAAATTTTATGTCTAAAAAACTCTACATAACCATATTTCAGGCTTATCTTAAGTAAAGTACTTATATATTAATAATATTTATATATTGCGATTATTAAAAAAAAATCGTTATCTTCATTATAATTGAAGTTTGAAAGAAATTGAGATGTCTATTTTGATAGTTGTTTTTTATCCAGTTATAAAATTAAAAATGATATAATAAAATTTGAGTCATTTTTGAGCGTAGTAGATGAGGACTTTATAATAATGGAAAGTCTAGAGCAACTTAACTGTCTTAAAACTACTTAGTAACCTATTTATCCCCTTATGTTTCAAGTTTTTTTTTATGTGCTTGCTTTTTAATATTGATTAAGGGTTAGCCATAGTCTCTTTTATATTCATTATATTGAGCATTATTTTTTAGTTTCAAGCAAAACAATATATATTGTTATACAGTATAAACAACTGTTTTTGACACTTTCTGTTTCTTGTTTACCATAATTTTAAGCATATATATTTTAAGTATAAAAATATATATTTTAAGTATAAAAATTGTTATTTCAAGTTAATATTTACTAATCTTGTTATTTTACTTTTTCATTTAAAAATATTATTCTTATTGCTTTTAGAACTAATATATTTTTTGGTGTCCAAAGTTAGACTTCCCCAATCAGATGTCGAACTTCTGCTGACTTATTTTTTTGTGCCAGTTATAGAGTTGCTCAATGGAGTTAGTAATGATTTTGTATTGAAATAACTGAAGAATGCACTAACTCAATTTGCATCATTAAAGGTGAGTGCTAATGACAACTATGGTAACAGGGAGTTCTTCTCGCGACTCAAGATTACTTTGAAAAACCTCTATCCTCAGTTCAAAGATGATAGGGTATGTTTTTGTGATTTCCTACTTTTTTCTTTTTAACTGAATTATAATAATACAACGCAATCTTTAAAACATGTTTTTGCTAAAAAATTATTAAGAAAGTACTAATTAATACAAATACATTGCTAAAACAATAATGTTGTAGGTGGTGAGGATAGACACATTTTGTTGGTAAAAATTCTTGATTATAAATTATTAGAAAAAACGAGCACAATAAATTTAATTGCTTGTACTTAGACCATCTTGAATAAGTTGACAGAAAAAAAAGTCACTACACTTGGTGGTGTAGGGTTTCTTTTTTTCTATTACATTTTCTGTTTGTTTTTTTATACATTTTTATTTTTCATTTCATTTTCATTTTTATTTTATAAACTAAACAAAAAGAAGTTTAAAACAAAAAGTTGATTTGCAGAACACCAAGCGTTTAATATTAACTAAAACTACTTTTATTACGCCTACTATTACGCCCACCAATAATAGTTGTAACTGTATATACATCATTAAAACAGTATTATTAAATTATGTTGTGGCTATGATTATTTGGTTTAATCAACAGTTTTGAAAATAAGTTGTTTTTAGGAGCTAATGTTTGTACAGATGAGTAACAATCTTCGTCAACAAAGATGGTCAAAGATGCATGAAAGTTTCACAAATTTTTCCAACTGGCTAGAGGACATAATACTTTAGCAATCAAGGAGATTGTAGCACGTGCTGAACCAGTTTTATCAACCAATGAAATTGAGGCAGAGATAAAGGTATATTTCTTTTTTTTCAGTTTAACATGTTTTATGTAAACTTGTTTATTGTTTCGAAATGCTTTGAATATAAGTGTTTTTTGTGTTGATATGAAAGATATTATTGATAGCCAAAGTATATATTTTTTAATCAAAGATACCATTTATTTTTTTGAAATTTTACTGTAAACTACAAATTATTTGTGTTAACTATATAACAGAACGAACATGGAAAAGCTGTACTATCTATTGCTGTATTGAGCATCCTTAACAGAAACTGACCAAAATATAAATACCACCAAATATTTGAACAAGTTCCAGATAGACTCAGAATATCTTCTTCTAAATCTCTTCTTATTGATGAGTTTAAGCGATTCTTTCCCCAACATCAAAATATTGTTAGCAGTTCTAGATTATTTATTAAGGCGGCATTTAAAGATAATGCAAATATTATTTCAAGTGTAATGGAACTGCAAAGTATGTTTATTTCTCGAAAAAGTAAAGATTTTCTATTTTTGCAATCACACGAAAGTTTTTTTAATATCTTATTAATGATTTTTTTGATAGGTTTACCTTTAAAAGTATAATTTTAATCAAACTAGATAAAATATGATTTTTATTATAAGACTGATAACATTGATGCGATACTTGCACTTCCCTCATTGAATGGTCCACAAGTAACCACTGGTGACAAAAATTTAGCACAATCTTTGATAAGCTAAAACTTATTCAACTTTTAGTTATCCAGTCTTAATTTTTTAGTTATTTTGTTTATAAAGTGTTACTTATCTTTTGTTTACTTAGATTAATTAATAAAAAAGTTATCCAAAAATGAAGTCGACTACATTAATTGAACAAGTGTACAACTATTGTAATTTGCATCCTGACGCTAAAACGAAGAGCACCGTAGAGTATTTTGTTGCCTCTAATCACCCCGAAAGAACCATTAAAAGTTATATGGCAAAGTGGAAGAACAATGAACCAAAGTCTCGTAAGCCTGGATCAAGTAGAAAACCAAAAATTATGACTGCTGGGAGCATCAATCGCCTGAAAGGTCTTTTGAACAACCGGTCTGGAACTTCAACAAGAAAAATTGCAAATAAATTCAAGTGTGATCATTTCTACATTGTAAAAACAATAAAAAAACAAAACAAACATTTGTTATTTTAAGAAAAAACAAATCCCTGATCGCACTGAGAAACAGTTAAAGCAGTTGTAACTGAAGTGTGGAAGAATTTGTCGCAAAATCAGAAACTGCGACTTTATCATTGACGATGAGTTTTATTTTACATTTAAACATACAAATAAAAATTCGATGGATTTTACTCAGATGTTGGATTTTACTCAGATGTTGGATTTTACTCAGATGTTGGATTTTACTCAGATGACGCAAAAAATTCACCGAAAAATGTAAAATATAAGCGCAAAAGCAAATTTGAAAAAAAAATTCTTGTGTGGATTACCATATCCCCTCGTGAAATCTCGAAACCATTTATTGTTCCTGCGAGACTGGCAATTAACCAAACAGTGTACAAAAATGATTGCATCATCAAACGATTGATTCCTTTTATCAACAAACATCACAGTGATGGTAATTATGTATTCTAGCCTGACTTGGCCTCTTCACATTATGCTAGAAGTGTGACCAATTACCTCGATGAGTAAAATATCCGTTATGTAACAAAATTTGATAATCCAGCATTTGTCCCAAAATTACGACCAGTTGAAGATTTCTGGTCAATCCTTAAAGGCACGTGTATGAAAACAATTGGGAAGCTGAAAGTAAAGATCAGCTGCATAAAAAATCCATTCTTGTTTTAAAAAAATTGATAAAAATCTTGTACAAGGCATGTGTGAATATGTATACAAAAAAGTTGATGCCGTACGTCGTAATGGCGAGAAATCATTATTGCAGTCCCGAAAATAAAAACTAATATATTGTTTAATATTCTGTACAATATTTTTTGATCATTAAACTTTTAGTTGTACTATTACTGTCTGTGTTTATTTTGTGCCAAATTTTTGTTACCAGGGGTTAGTGCTCAATGGTTTATATTTTGGTATTCGGTCACGAACTGGAATTGAATTATGTGCTACACAAATATTATGCATAGAGAAAGTTATAGCATCAATAATAGCTGTGTATTATCTTAAAGATTTATGCTATCCATCTTGCTTTGCCCAGTTACTTGGAATTTTCCAAGAATCTATTTTAAAAATCAACTACCCTTATGAATCAAAGGCTGCAGCAAGACATGTGTTAAAATTCAGTAGTTCATAAATTTTAAAAAGTTTTTTTATACATTTAAAAATGGAGAATGGTAATTTCTTTGAATTTAGTTTAATTATGATAAATTATTTTCTTGTCTTTTTGTTTTTGTTACAAAATTAAAGTAATAATACCTAAATAAAATATATAACCCATTATTTAAGCTAACTGAAATATAGTTAAATATGATTATAGAGCAAACTTCTAGTCTTGTATAATCTTGATTTAAATATTATTTTAAAATTCTTTGTGGTATTTAAACCGACTTAAATATTAACACGTATATTTAACAAGTACATACATAAATAAAAAAGTAAACACGTAATTAAACACGTAAGTAAACACGTAAGTAAACACGTAAATAAAAAAAATTGCTTGATCAAAATTTTCAAAATGGTTATAATTAACCAATTAAATAATTATATATTATACCTTTTTATAGTGTATTCTTACAGGGCAAAAGAATCTGTGCCAATTGATAATATTATTGATTATATCTTTTCAAAATCATTATAAGTAGCATACAATTTAAAGATGTTTATAAACATTTTCAATATAAATAAACATTTTATAAATTTTAAAGGTGTTGTTTGCTTATCAAACTTTTTATTATATAGACTTTAGTAGCATAGACATCTGGTGTAACAACAGTGGTGAAGTCACAAGTATCTTTTCACTACAAGTATATATTCCATATATTTTTAAGGGGTTGCCTGTTTGTTTTCTTTTGAATTTTTTATTTATTAGTGACATCAACATCTAGTTGCAATGGTAAAGTTGTATCTTATCGAAATAGTTGTAAATAAGTAATCAAATGATTTTTTTATACCTTTTTATAACGTGTTTTTTCAATGATAATTTTACAGAATATATTTTAAAATTATTTTAAAGATGTTATTTTGCTTTATATCTATTACATATTGTAGTCTTTGATGACATTGAGCAATGGTAAGATATCTTTTCAAAATGATTATAAAGGACTTAGTAAAAGATGTCTTTTTAAATTATTGTTCATTTTAATTTGTAATCTTTAGTGGCAACAAAATCTATTACCAGTGGTAAAGTTACATGTACCTTTTCAATACGAATTATCTTATCATTTGTATTTTGTAGTCTTTAATGATAGAGTATTGGTAAATATTTTTTTCAAAATGATTATAAATCACTAAGTATGAGGAAATATTGTTTTAAATTATTATTTTTTATTTTTTAATCTTTAATGGCGACATCATTTAATACCAGTGGTAAAGTTGCATGAATCTTTTCATTTTCCATAACTGTTAAAGGAGTCATATGCTTATTATCCTTTTTATTTTGTATTCTTTAGTGGCATCGACACTTGGAAGCAATGTTAAGGTTATATCTTTTAAAAATGTTTGTAAAAGACCATATTTGAATCTTAAAGATTATTATATAATCATACCAATTATATATGAATCCTTAAAGATTATTAAATATTTAACTTTTTAAAGTTTCATTTGATAATTATGTTTTTTATTTTGCATTTTTTAGCGACATCGACATTAAAAATGGTAATGGTATATCTTTTCAAAATGATTATAAATGGTCATTATTATATATACATAATTATTATTTCCTAAATTTTTAATTTTTTTTAATATTATGTTTGTAAATATAAGATTAGTATAATAAATATAACGTCAAATATAACGCTTCAACCGTTAGTTTATTTTTTCTAAATATAACGTCAAATAAAACGCTTCAACCGTTAGTTTATTTTTTCTAAATATAACCCCAGAGTTGAGCAAATATAACGCCAAATATAACGGATGAAGCATTAGTTTATGTTTTCTAAATATAACGCCAATATAACGGCAGAGTTGAGCAAATATAACGCCTAATATAATTTTTTGTTGTTTTGGCGTTAGTTTTTTTACAGTGTACATTCTGATGGCAAGCGCCTTAATGAAAATGAATATCGACTTATAGTTTATTGGACAACGAAAGAATGAAGGTGAAATTAGCTGCATTGTGCTTAAAAGATGGATAGTGTTACTGGTAAATCTAAAACTGGTACTCAATCTCCAACCATTAAATATTTTTTTGTACCTCAGTTGGTGAACAATTGGGAGGAATTGCAAACAAAATTTGTGAATGGAGCAAAAATGATTGTCGATAAGTCAGGCTAGAGAGATGACATTAAATTCTCGCATCATCTGACACTTGTGTTCAAATTCTAAGAAAAAAAAGGACATTTTTTACTTATTAAATTTCAAAATTAAAAAAAAATTGTAATGGACCTTGGAATTCAAGGGCTGTCCCAGCCATTTTGGTTTTGTTTTCATACCTAAAACAAGGCTAACATTACAGAAAATTACCAGATTTATTTCGTATGACTGGGCAAAGCATTAGTTTGCTGATCAATTTTACAACAAGGTAGACAAAAATAACTTGTCACAAGTACTGAAGAAGTATTTGTGGCAAAAAAGGATTACAAACATTGAAGAAAAACTGGAAACAGGAACCATCAGCACTGAAGATATCAAGAAGCAATCATTGTGCAAAGCGTGCAATAGAAGTAATGTATAAACTGTACTCAGTCTGCAGAAAAAAAGACAAATTGCAGTCTCGATACATTTTAAGTAAAAGACAGTTATGTAAAGATATACATTATTCATATATATATGCAATACGAAACATAAGATGTGTTCTAGTAACTGTAATAGTTAGTGACTAGACATGTCGTAATTATTAAACAATGTACGTTGCTAAGATATAAAATGCAATTTGACATTTTGATTTTGGGATTTTTTAAAAGATATTGAAACAACAATTTTTATTTGGTTTTAAGTAACTATTAATCAAACTGACATACAGGAGCATAAGGTCGTAAAAAAGTTATATCCCTAATATTTAAAAGTTATATCCCTGATTTTTGTGCATATTTTGCAAAATAAACGATGGTTTTAAAAAGTTTTGAAAGTTTTTAAAAATGCTTCTTAATTTTTTCTAATTTTATTAATTTGCAACTCACCAATATAGTTCAATTAAATCAGTTAACGATATGTTTAGTTTGTTTATTGGGAATCGCATTCACGGAATCTTATTTTATAACTGTATAATGGAATTTTCCATACTAGAATAACTTTGAACTATAAGATTAAATATTTCATATAATTGCTGCAATTTTATTTATGTTAACTCAGTTCATTTGGAAAGAAAGGTAATAAACATAGCAAGCAAAAAATTAGTAATCAACATTAAAACCAAAAAAAATATGAAAAATAAAAAAAAAAATTTCGCTAGATTTATTTTTACCATTAGCGCTTCAAATCAGCTATATTAATACCGTAGAAATAATTTTGAAGCAGTTTTAACTAGGGCATTGCGATATCACTACCGAACTATTGAAGTAAACACCAAACTATCAGTATTAATGATATTAAAAGTGCTATATCAAAAAACTCAATTTCAGTATCGAGTGTTTGAAAGTGAAAACATTTTTTTCAATAATGAAAATTGTTCCCATCACTAGCGAAGTCCCTTTTGCCACTATCAAACTCAATATAAAAAAAAAAAAAAAAAAATTGGTAATAATAATACGAATTTTTTGAAGTAAATTTAATTATAAACATTTTTTCCTAAATTAAAAAACTTCAGAGCATAATAGTTTTACCTGAACATTTGACATTTTATTAAAAATAAATTATGTAAGTTTAATTTAAAATAATTCTCCATTAAAATTTAATTAAATTGAATTATACAGTACAATCTATCTATTTCGAATCTCCTTGATTCGAAAACCTCCATAATTTGATTAACTGCAAAGTCACCGTGAAATGAGTTTAAGAAAAATCATCTTTCAATAATTCGAAAATCTCTATAATTGGAACTTTTATTTTCCCCCATAAAATTCGAATTAGAGAGATTCTACTGTATTGTACTGTATTATGTAAATTTCATAAAATAGTTAATTTTCCACAATTTTTATGGTTTAAGTTTTTTTTGCAGAGATTATTTCTTTTAAAAATAAAACTTATAGGTCTGTCTCAAAAAATTAATTGTGAGAAAAACATTTTTTTTATTGTTTTGAAGAAAGTGACATCTTAAGAGTTGATAATGCCAAGAGCAAGTTCTTATTGGGAATTCTTTCAAAAAGATTTTCACGGCAAAGATATTGCCCAATGCAAACAGTGTCCATCAAAAATAATCACCAAGCTAGGCAGTACTGCAGGACTAAAGTTTCATCTTTGAGGCTGCCACAAAGACATTTTTAACAGTATTGAAAATGACAGAAAAAAGCGATCATCTGAAACTAGAACTGAAGCATTGGCAGTGGAGACAATTGGTGAATATGCGAATAAAAATGTAATTCAAGCCCAGATTGTTGAAGAAGGTAAAAAATGAAAATGGACATTTATTCTTATTGCAAAATAAAAACTAAATTTTCCTCAAACGATAAGCGACAGCCCATAGCAGACCTAGAAATCATGAAATATTTGTGCATGTCAAATTTACCATTTACACATGTTACTTCTGATGGGTTCAAAGATCTTATGGGTTTCACAATGCCTGAAGCTAATCTTAAAGCCCCGTCCTCATCTTCAAGGTGCAAGTTACCAAAATATTAGAGTTCAATATCAATTGAAATATCAAGTTGCCAAAATATCAGAGAGGCAATTTTGATTAACATGAAAAAGGATTTAGCAAATGTTCATGCTGTTGGTTTCACAACGGATCTGTGGTCAACTAGAAGCAATGATGCATATGCTGCGTTAACTTTGCACTGTATAAACTCCAACTATGAGCTTAAGTACTTTTTGCTTGGATCAAAACAGGCACAATCATCAGTGAAATACCTTTTAAGCCAGACTGCGAAATGACGTGAGTCTCTGATAGTGCTGCTAATATGTTGTCAACAATGAAGAAATTATCATAATCAATGAAAATACTACTTGTACTGCACATATTCTTCACTTGATAATAACACAAGGTGTCAGTTCTTTAGAAGAAGTTAATGAGACGTTCCAAGCTTGCAAAAAGCTTGCTTCAAGAACACTCAAGTCAATTGCTAGTCAGAGAAGAATCTTTGATGCCTGCAGAGAAGAAAAAATTAACTTTAAAAAAATCATCACACTATGCAAGACAAGATGGAATAGTGGGTTTATGTACATGATCTCTAATTTACATCTCAAACCAGCATTGAAAGCTATTATAAATAGCAACCTAAAAACTGAGGACATTTTAAGATTGCTTATCCCTACGCAAACGCATTTTTAAGTGATTCAAAAAATTGTTCCAATTTTACAAGTGTTCTGTGACTTGACAGATGATGTGTCTTCAGAAAAGAATCCTACAGCTCATCTAATTATTCCTGACTTCTTTGATCATCAAGAAAAAATTAAACTAATAATTTTACCAAGCGATACCATCACAACTAATTTAGTGTCCAAACTTCTATTAAATCTCAGCAAAAAGTTTACAGTGTGTGCCTCAGGTTTGAGCAACAATGCATTAGCTCATTTCTTTGACCCTAAGTTTAAAGATCACTTACTACTAAAATTTGGAAGCGAGAGTCTTACTATTTTAAGGTTGAAAAGATGTACTTTAGTAGAAGATCAAGCCCAAGAGATGCAACATTTTCCAGCAGCATACATACCTCAAGAAAAAAAGGGAGAGAGTTAGGATGTTTGGCTTTACAGTAGTATGCCCTATCAAATGTTGCAACATAAGAAGGCTTTGACGACGTAGAAGTGGGTTTTACTTGCTTGTTTTGAGGATGATATCCCGACGGGGGTTTCTAGGAATGAGCATTAAAACATTCGAAACGTCATATACCAGAGTATTGAATCCTTATAAGGGTCAATACTATATCCATTTCCTGATGAGACGCTGGTATAATACTACATAATTTTATATTTTAATTTACGCTGATATATTTTTATACTCTTTCTTTAAGTAAATATGCGCACACTCCCCTATTATAAATAATGTATGTTTTTGATGCTTTTTGATGTTTTTTGAGGTACATCTGCTTTATTGTAGTGCTTTATGTTTAATAAATTAAGCTATTTTGTTATATTGTGTTAATTGGTTTATCACATTGTGGTTACCATAACGATGGCAATTATTAACAGTTGTTTTGGTTTTTGTAAAAAAAATTTTTTAAGCAGTAAAGAAATACATACATTTAAAGTAATTTAGATATAAAGTAATCGTAAATTTTGGACTTATCCTAGGGGGTCTTATAGTTTTAATTGGGTGTTTAATATTTTTCGTCTGAGGCTGACGAGGTCGTGTTGCTTGGTGGTACACGGATTTATTCTGTTTATCGCTGTTTATGAATATAAACTAAATGTAAAACAAATATTTTTGCTATAAAGCTGCATATTTTTATAAAACAAATTTACTAAAACGATCGACTGAACGGTTAAGCTGTAATTATATCTGACATTTAAATTTGTTTTATTTATTTATAGAACGAGTATTTCCGTTCGAAGGCATTACTTAAAAGAATTAGACATAAATATAAAACAATAATAATTTTAAAACAAATATTTCCATTTAAAGAGTATTAATTAAGATGAGGATAAGTTCACATAAATTTAAATTATATATAATAATAAAGGGTATATTAAAATATAACCTAAGTATAAAACGAAAAATTCTACTAAAATGGTTTACAGGTTTAGAAAACGAATTACTCCACTAAAACGGCATAGACCGTAAATCGAATAGCTTCATTTATACGGTATAAATTACAATTAATTATAAACTAAATATTAACAAATGTTTTCCCTGAAGGATATACATTATAATTTAATATAAATTGAGAGAGTTTTACTACCATAAAATAAATAAATATAAACAAATTATAATTTCTTAACAAAGTATTGATTTTCAATAAAACGGTATAAACAAAATTTAGATATAAACTATATATACATTGAAAATCTGCGCTAAAATGATATACATTTTATATAGCGATATAAATATGAGTGACTAGAATTTCCCCCTCTTCACTGAATGCTTCTATACTGGGCGCCTGTCTTACTTATCTGATCATTGTCTAACTAACACTAACTCCAAGAAATTTATAGCTTCCTTCTCACTCACATTTTAACAGCTGCATGTGTTCCTTAAAGTAACCGGATTCTTCTGGGGTTCAGATTAAAAAAAAAAAAAAAAAAAAAAAAAAAAAAGTACCAAATTGTTAAAAACAGACGAAAATCAGTCCTGCCCATGCCTACCACTAAATTGTAAGCTTCTAACTGGACTTTTGTCCTTTTTGATAATTACTTGCTTATTACTTACTCTAAAATAGTCTTTTGTGCATTTTCCCTTAGGATTTGACGGCCTGATGTGTTCCAAATAGTGACTAGACTTTTGCTCTAGTTGCGAACAATATTTGACAGATTATTTCACTGTCTCGACCGCAAGGAAAGAGATAAGGCGGTAACACTGGGCAACAACTTTTTCCGACACTATACACGGCACAATTTTCTTAAGACTGTTTTGTTACCTTTGTAAATATCTATCAATTAACCCCTCCTTTGTTTGTTCTTGATTCTAAATTATATCTCCCGATTGACTTGCGTATGTTAATTTAACAAAACCATAAAACTGAATTTAAACTAAACATAAACAAACATCTCTATTAACCCATTTAAACTATATATAAAACAAGAAACCGCATTAGGTTGCTGCTGTCAATAATCACAATACACATAGAACTTTGTCACAATTTTCGCTGGGTTTCAAAATGCATACAAAATACAAATATGCATTTGTTTAGTAGTAAGACGGTCATACTGTTCCCAATTTCTTCATATATTCATATATAACTAATAACACAATAATAATATAAACACAAACTCATATATAACTAATACACATACATTTTTTCGAATATAATCAATAACTTCTTTTTTCACCCAAAGCATTTACGGCTAAATGTGTTCCATTAGTGACTAGACTTACTTTCTCTAGCTTTGAACTTTATATAAAAGTCTTAAATGCTATTCTGCTGATCATTTAATTGTGTGGGATGTTATCAGTAAAAACTACTGACCTACAGGTCAACAAATTGAAAATGGTCCGGGTAATCCGACTGAACAATTCGTTTGAAGTGGTTTATACAGCTATCATCTACTATGCCTGAAACACAAACTGCATCATTAGTACTAGATAGACCTATACTCACTTCCTTATATTTATAGCAGATCCATGTACACATATTTATTTCTTTGTACACTCATGCACTTTCCTGCTGATCTGGATGTTGTGTGACGGGTTTGCAATAAAAACTTTTCACCAACAGGTCAACGAGTTGTAAATGTTCTAGGTAATCCAAATAATTGGTTTGTTCTTATATGTTCTATAAACTTTTATCTAACATACCGGGTTTACAATCTGCATGATTAGAGTTGTACTGACATGAACCAATCAGCTCAGAATAACACTAGTCACATTTGTAAAACTTTTTGTGCCTCTCTTGCTGGGGCTATGGATTTCATTAAGGTGTACTCTTTAATGCTTTTTTCCTGGTCTCTTGGCGTTGTGGGATGTTAGCATTAGGAATCTCTCACTTACAGGTCAACGAATTGAAGATGTTCCGGGTACTCCGACTGAACAAATTCGTTTGAAGTGGTTTGTACAGCTATCACCTACTATGCCTGGATCACGAACTGCATGATTAGTACTAGATCAACTTATATCCAATTCCTCATAACTGTATTATATACATAGACACGTCTGTAATATATCAAATGCTTTTTACTGTCTTTGTGGATTTTTTTTTTTTTCTTTGTGCACTCAACAACTATTATGCTGATCTGGTTCTTCGTGTGAGGGGTTTGCGAAAAGAACTTTTTACCAATAGGTCAACGAATTGTTATGTTTCGGGTAATCCGACTGATCTGTTCGTCCTAATTAGTTCTTTGAGCTTTCACCTTACATACCGGGTTCACAATCTGCATGATTAGAGTTGTACTGACATGAACTAATCAGCTCAGAATAATACTTGTTACATTTGTAAAATTTTTTGTGTCTCTCTTGCTGGGGCTATGGATTTCATTAAGGTGTACTCTTTAATGCTTTTTTCCTGGTCTCTTGGCGTTGTGGGATGTTAGCAGTAGGAATCTCTCACTTACAGGTCAACGAATTGAAGATGTTCCGGGTACTCCGACTGAACAATTCGTTTGAAGTGGTTTGTACAGCTATCACCTACTATGCCTGGATCACGAACTGCATGATTAGTACTAGATCAACTTATATCCAATTCCTCATAACTGTATTATATACATAGACACGTCTGTAATATATCAAATGCTTTTTACTGTCTTTGTGGATTTTTTTTTTTTTCTTTGTGCACTCAACAACTATTATGCTGATCTGGTTCTTCGTGTGAGGGGTTTGCGAAAAGAACTTTTTACCAATAGGTCAACGAATTGTTATGTTTCGGGTAATCCGACTGATCTGTTCGTCCTAATTAGTTCTTTGAGCTTTCACCTTACATACCGGGTTCACAATCTGCATGATTAGAGTTGTACTGACATGAACTAATCAGCTCAGAATAATACTTGTTACATTTGTAAAATTTTTTGTGTCTCTCTTGCTGGGGCTATGGATTTCATTCGGGTGTGCTCTTGGATGCTGTTCTACTGATCTCTTGGCAGTGTGGATTGTTAGCAGTAAGAACCTCTCACCTACAGGTCAACGAATTGAAGATGTTCCGGGTAATCCGATTGAACAATTCGTTTTAAGTGGTTTATACAGCTATCACCTAATATGCTAGGATCACGAACTGCATGAGTAGTACTAGATTGACCTATGCATGGTTTGAGTGGTACATGCATGGTTTGAGTTGCACTGACTTATACCAACCTGCTAAGAATAACACTAAATGCATTAATACATTTGTAAAAAATTTTTGTGTGTCTCCTTTACTGTGGCTTTGGATATTCATTCAGGTGTACTCTGAAATGCTGTTTTACTGATCTCTATACTGTGTGATGGTGGCAGTAAAAACCTTTCACCAACAGGTCAACGAGTTGAAGATGTTCCGGGTAATCCGACTGAACAACTCGTTTTAAGTGGTTTATACAGCCATCACCTACAATGCTTGGATCACGAAGTGCATGAGTAATACCAGATTGACCTATGCTCAATTCCTGGTTGTTGTGTTAGTTGAATAGACACATTTATAATGCGTTGAGTGTTTTTCTAATTGTTTTGATAAATATTTACTTCTTTGTACACTAATACACTTTCCTGCTGATCTGGTTGTTAATGTGGGGTGTTTGCAGTAAGAACCTCTCACCTACAGGTCAACAAATTGAAGATGTTCCGGGTAATCCGATTGAACAATTCGTTTTAAGTGGTTTATACAGCTATCACCTAATATGCTGGGATCACAAACTGCATGAGTAGTACTAGATTGACCTATTCTCAATTTCTCATAATTGAATTAGATCCATAGACACATTTGTAATGCGTTTAGCGTCTGTCTAATTGTTTTGATAAATATGTACTTCTTTGTACACTATTACACTTTCCTGCTGATCTGGTTGTTAATATGGGGTGTTTGCAATAAGAACCATTTATCAATAGGTCAACAAATTGTAAATGTTCCGGGTAATCCGACTAATCGGTTCGTCCTTTTGGGTTCTTTGATATTTCGCCCTTCTTACCAAAATCACGAGATCGATGGTTTTAGTTAAACTGAACTATACAAACCTACATAGAATAATACTAGTTGAGTTAATATAACTGTAAAATGTTGTGTGCCGCCTTCACTGTGGCTTTAGATAATCTTTAAGGTGTACTCTTAAATGCTGCTCTACAGATCTGTTGGCTGAGTGGAGTGGTAGCAGTAAAAACCTCTCACCTACAGGTCAACGAGTTGAAGATATTCCGGGTATTCCGACTGAACAACTCGTTTTAAGTGGTTTTTACAGCCATCACCAACAATGCTTGGATCATGAACTGCATGAGTAGTACTAGATAGACCTATACTTAACTCTTTATAATTGTAATAGATGCCTATACACGTCTGTTATACATTATAAATCTTTTACTGTTTTTTTGGATATTTGTTTCTTTTTGCACTCAGACACTTTTCTGCTGATCTGCATGTGTAATACTTGATTGACCTATACTCAATTCCTCTTAATTGAATTAGATGCTAAAACACATTTGTAATGCGTTTAGTGTCTCTATAACTGCTTTGATAAATATCTACTTCTTTGCACACTAATACACTTTCCTGCTGATCTGGTTGTTTATGTGGGGTGTTTGCAACAAGAACCATTCACCAACAGGTCAACGAACTGTCGATGTTCCGGGTAATCCGACTGATCGGTTCATCCTAATTGGTTCTTTAAGCTTTTACCCTACTTACCTAAATCACGATCTGCATGGTTAAATGTTGTACTGACTAATAAGAATAATTCTAGTTGCATTAATACATTTGTAAAATAAAAAAAATAAAAAAAATAAAAAAAAAAAATTTTGTGTTCTGATCGATTCGTCCTAATTATTTCTTTGAGCTTTCATCCTACTTATCTAAATCACGATCTGCATGGTTGTGTTGTACTGAAAAATCTTTGGCCTGATTCACTACTTCACTACTTTATTGATTCCTTTATCAGTATAGTATTTCGTTTCGATATGAACCGTACCGCTGCTCGGATAACCGTTTCCCATAATGATAGGAAGTGAGATTGAATGAAAAGTTATAAATTAAAATCATAAGCTTCCCTTACAGTTACCTACATCCTTAAATAAGTTAAATTAAGTCTATATTTTGTATAATACAAATTATAACACTAAATCTTTACACTAAAACGTGTTAGGTAGTTTAACACTAAATCATAATAATCAAGTTATAAGATATTAAGTAGATCAAATATAGGATATATATAAAACGCTTTTTGGAATAAACCGTTGTATTTTTATTAAATATAAGTTTGATAAATGATAAAAGACAAATAACTGCCGTATAACATAAAACCGTGTAATTTTAACTTGCATATAAACGAAGATTAGAATGTAACCACATAAATATATATGTATGCGTGTATGTTTGTGTGTGTGTATGTATATATATATATATATATATGTGTGTGTGAGTGTGTGTGGGTGGTTGTGTGTATGTGTGTGTGTGTGTATATACGTGTGTATATGTGTGTATATGTATGTGTGTATGTTTAGATGGGTATATGTGTATATGTATATATATATATATATGTGTGTGTGTGTATGTATGTGTATCTTTGTGTATGTGTATGTATATATGTATATGTATGTATGTATATATGTATATGTGTATTTGGGTGTATGTATACATTTATGTGTATGTGTATATATACATATATGTATGTGTGTATATGTGCATGTGCGTATGTGTGTATATATATATATATATAATTACAATATAAATTGAATAAAAATTTAAATACAAAATAAGTATAAAGCAAGTACATAACCTTCCGTAAAACCGTTCTTTACCCTAGTCTAGTGCCATCTTTGTTAATAATAGCCCTGGTGAATTCTTAGTCATCATAGTGATGGGTACATCATAATATGATAATGATATAATATTAATTTGTGAGCACTTATATGGAACTTTATATACCCCTCCCTCATCTCTTATGATGACTTCGCTGGAATATTCTCATTTCTGTAACGTTATCCTTATAAAATCTCTAAAGAAAAACAACGTGTTTTATTTAGTTCCCTCATTGCACTAGCACAAAGAAGCTATACATTGCTAATGACACACAGAGGCAACCATGCATATTCTCCTTTAGACAACTTTTTGTACCTCACTGGTCAGGAAAGCTAAACAATGAATATAAACGCGTTTTAAAAAAATCGATATTTGAGACAAAAAGAGGTATGCGTGATAAATCTATTACAAATCTGTCGAAACGACCATTGACCAATTCTGAAATGGATGTCCTAGAAAGAGGACTGAAGTGGATTACAAAACCTCAAAATCAAAGACATGAAAAGTATCTTAGAGAAGTCTTAAAATTCAAAAGAAGAGTGTATTGTAAAATGTTCTTCGAGGAACAGAAAAGGAACCAGAAAGATAATGATACAAAGGGTAATTTAAAACATCTGTTTACAAGACCTAATCCCAATTGGACACCACCAACTGATAAAAATGAAAAACTTAAAAGATTCTTCACGATAATTGATAAAGAAACCAACAGAATCTTGACCACTCAAAAGAAAGATAATGATTATAACATGACAAAAGCAGAATACAACGCAATGGACAATCTAAGCAAGGATAACAGCATAGTAATTAAAAGAACTGACAAAGGAGGAGGAACATGCATCATAGATTACATAGAATATGAGAAAAAAGTACTGTTAATGCTTCAAGATAAAAACACCAATGATGAGTTGAAAGAGAACCCAACCAACAGCATAGCGTTGGAAGTTACACGGGAAATCAACCACATGAAGAACATCCTGATAATTACAGAAAAGTTAGAAAATTTTATGCGCCCAGTTGCTGACGTAAGGACACCTCTTTTCTACGGCCTACCCAAAATTCACAAAGAAGGAGTTCCTCTAAGACCAATCGTCTCGGGGTGCGAAGGACCCACAGATAACATATCAGAATATGTTGTTAAATATCTACAACCCATGGCTGAATCTCTTCCAGCCTATTTCAAAGACACCACACAACTCTTAAAGATATTATCTGATTCTCCGGTACCATCAAATGATTACCTACTAATTACAGCCGATGTAGTTTCCCTTTATACAAACATCCCACATGAAGATGGCATTAGTGCTGTAGAGGAATTTATACGTAATCGCTGGCACTTACTTAAACACCCAGAAAACCTCCCACCTATCATACCAACAACTCATTTTAGTAGACTACTGAAATTAATCCTTACAAATAGCACATTTATGTTTGGGTCCAGAAACTTTCGACAAAAATTTGGAACCTCCATGGGCACGAGAATGGCACCACCGTACGCCAACATCTTCATGGGTGTATTGGATGAAAATATTTGTCTAAAATTTGGAAAAAATATTGTTGTATATAAAAGATTTATTGATGACATATTTATGATCTTTGATGGTACCACTGAAGAATTAAACGATCTCAAGGAATACATGAATAAGATTCACAAAAACATTAGGTTCACATTTAACAGCTCACATACATCAATAAACTTCATGGATTTAATACTGGACGTAAGTATTGATAAAACCCTCACCTCGCGACTGTATAAAAAACCTACCGATACCTTGGCCCTATTAAACTTCCATTCCAATCATCCAAAACACCAAAAGATAGGTATCATTTATAGCCAAGCCCTAAGATATAATAGAATAATCTCCGAAGAAACCAATCTGGTTAGTGAATTGAAAAATTTAGCCAAAACACTTGTAGTTAAGGGATATCCACTAATGATTATAAACCACCAAATAAATAAAGCCCTGTTGGAAACCCAAAATGAGCTAATACACGGAGGTAAATTGGATCCAATTAAGAACAAGATTCACTCGACCAATGATATTCCAATAGTACTCCCATTCAATGCAACTGGCAAAGAAATTATGAGAATGATCAGTAAACACTGGAGTATAATAAAGAATGACCAGTCGCTTTATAAAAGGTTGAGTAATCAATTACTCAAAAAATTTTCACGAACCAGAGGTCGCTTGGAGATCTATTAATCCATTCAAAACATAACGAAATTACTCGTTAAAAAACTAAAGAGGTTTCGTACAAAAAAAAAAAAAAAAAAAAAAAAATAAAAAAAAAAATGGCTAGTTGTAAATAAATGAAATTGACATAATATTAATTTGTGATCACTAATATTATGTTTCTATGATTAATACTTCTGTTATTACGAAATATATAAAACATTTATTTTCAATTTTTTTGTAGAACACCCCTAAAAAAATCTCGGTAGCCATTGGTTGTACTAAAGACAACGGCCCCATCTTAATTCCTAATATAAAAAGTAAAAGAAGAAGACCGAGCTCAAACTTTAGGAAAGCAGCAAAAAGTCGGCTTAATCAATCAATCGGCTTATCAACTGTAGCACTCTGCACACCGGTCAAACAATTTGATAAAGAAAGAGAAATTAGAGTATCCATGGCAGCCTTTTTACAAGATGAGGAAATTACAAAAAGAGCCAAAAAAGAAAAAGAGAAAGGAAAAGAGCAAGAACAGATGATACAAGAAGATACGACGACAGAAGTGAATGAAACACTAGTGTTTTTGTCAGAAAATCTTGAAACGTTTTTGAACGAGGATTTTAATGACATTTTAAAATAGTAGAACAATTTGAATAAAAAATGCCTAATTTAATACCTAGCTTGAATTTATTATTTGTGTGGCTAAATATTTTCAAATAATTATTGCCCTATCGCTTAGTGGATTAGGTTGTTCGTGTAGATTCGCGCATTTTTTAGTGTACTGTACATTGCTAAAAACAATTGCTAAAACATTGCGACAAACAAATGATTGTTCAGGCCGTTTGAAACTAATTTTACCCAATTTAAAGTTAAACCTTGCAGTTTCTGGACTTAAATTTATTTACCTAGGGAGCTCTCTTTAATGTATTTTGTCGTGCGTGAGGGACCTAAGAGACAGATGGGTGCATAATTTTGTTTTTCTCTGTTTCATTATGGTGATAATGAAACAGAGAAAAACAAAGTTATAATTTACACTAATAAATTATAGTTTACACTAATAATATTATTCATATTCTCTCTTCCCTCACAACTGTTTCAAGAGTATCTTACTTTTGCTGACTGTTTTCTGGAACTTTCTACTTACCCTTTAAAATACACTTGAACTACTTCATTTTCATCAACCAATCATTTTGCACTTTTATCTACCCATTGATTTGCACTTTTATTTACCAACCGCATATACATCTGTTGAAATTTGACTCAAAGAGCATATTCTCTATTGTTTCTGCTTTTCACCGTGTTGCCGCAACATGCGTCATAGAGCATCGTGATACACTTTTACATGCGTTTTAATTATCTGCTCATTCGCGTTGCACAAACAGTCCACTTTAGTATCACAAATTTCAAAACTTTTTGCAATCAAGATATGGTAAGTTGCATGTTCACTTTTTATTTTTATTTTTATTAATTTTTTTTTTAATCTTTATTAGTTAATATAAGTACAAAATAAGTATTCAGCACTTACTGGGCTGTTTGGTATAATTTTTTAGATTTAGATCCTTAAGACTACCTCCTGCGCAATAAGTTCTACTAACTTTCTTAAAAGTATATCAGCACGTATCTTTTTAAAAGGGAGAGAGTTAGGATGTTTGGCTTTACAGTAGTATGCCCTATCAAATGTTGCAACATAAGAAGGCTTTGACGACGTAGAAGTGGGTTTTACTTGCTTGTTTTGAGGATGATATCCCGACGGGGGTTTCTAGGAATGAGCATTAAAACATTCGAAACGTCATATACCAGAGTATTGAATCCTTATAAGGGTCAATACTATATCCATTTCCTGATGAGAATCTGGTATAATACTACATAATTTTATATTTTAATTTACGCTGATATATTTTTATACTCTTTCTTTAAGTAAATATGCGCACACTCCCCTATTATAAATAATGTATGTTTTTGATGCTTTTTGATGTTTTTTGAGGTACATCTGCTTTATTGTAGTGCTTTATGTTTAATAAATTAAGCTATTTTGTTATATTGTGTTAATTGGTTTATCACATTGTGGTTACCATAACGATGGCAATTATTAACAGTTGTTTTGGTTTTTGTAAAAAAAAATTTTTAAGCAGTAAAGAAATACATACATTTAAAGTAATTTAGATATAAAGTAATCGTAAATTTTGGACTTATCCTAGGGGGTCTTATAGTTTTAATTGGGTGTTTAATATTTTTCGTCTGAGGCTGACGAGGTCGTGTTGCTTGGTGGTACACGGATTTATTCTGTTTATCGCTGTTTATGAATATAAACTAAATGTAAAACAAATATTTTTGCTATAAAGCTGCATATTTTTATAAAACAAATTTACTAAAACGATCGACTGAACGGTTAAGCTGTAATTATATCTGACATTTAAATTTGTTTTATTTATTTATAGAACGAGTATTTCCGTTCGAAGGCATTACTTAAAAGAATTAGACATAAATATAAAACAATAATAATTTTAAAACAAATATTTCCATTTAAAGAGTATTAATTAAGATGAGGATAAGTTCACATAAATTTAAATTATATATAATAATAAAGGGTATATTAAAATATAACCTAAGTATAAAACGAAAAATTCTACTAAAATGGTTTACAGGTTTAGAAAACGAATTACTCCACTAAAACGGCATAGACCGTAAATCGAATAGCTTCATTTATACGGTATAAATTACAATTAATTATAAACTAAATATTAACAAATGTTTTCCCTGAAGGATATACATTATAATTTAATATAAATTGAGAGAGTTTTACTACCATAAAATAAATAAATATAAACAAATTATAATTTCTTAACAAAGTATTGATTTTCAATAAAACGGTATAAACAAAATTTAGATATAAACTATATATACATTGAAAATCTGCGCTAAAATGATATACATTTTATATAGCGATATAAATATGAGTGACTAGAATTTCCCCCTCTTCACTGAATGCTTCTATACTGGGCGCCTGTCTTACTTATCTGATCATTGTCTAACTAACACTAACTCCAAGAAATTTATAGCTTCCTTCTCACTCACATTTTAACAGCTGCATGTGTTCCTTAAAGTAACCGGATTCTTCTGGGGTTCAGATTAAAAAAAAAAAAAAAAAAAAAAAAAAAAAAGAACCAAATTGTTAAAAACAGACGAAAATCAGTCCTGCCCATGCCTACCACTAAATTGTAAGCTTCTAACTGGACTTTTGTCCTTTTTGATAATTACTTGCTTATTACTTACTCTAAAATAGTCTTTTGTGCATTTTCCCTTAGGATTTGACGGCCTGATGTGTTCCAAATAGTGACTAGACTTTTGCTCTAGTTGCGAACAATATTTGACAGTTTACAGTGTGTGCCTCAGGTTTGAGCAACAATGCATTAGCTCATTTCTTTGACCCTAAGTTTAAAGATCACTTACTACTAAGATTTGGAAGCGAGAGTCTTACTATTTTAAGGTTGAAAAGATGTACTTTAGTAGAAGATCAAGCCCAAGAGTTGCAACATTTTCCAGCAGCATACATACCTCAAGAACAACAAAACCTTTCCCCAGCTGAGGCACTCCTTCAAGGGATGATGAGCCACAACAGCCAGGAATTACCTTACTTTTGCACGTCTAAAACATTACATTTGAAACTGAAAGCTTTCTACCAAAAAATATTGACATTTTAAATTGGTGGAAGATTTATTCTCTTTAAGCAGGAATAGCCAGAAAAATTTTGTGTATTCCAGCATCATCAACGTCATCTGAGAACGTCAAAATGAGACACAATTGAAAAACTTGTTTACATTAAACAAAACATTTCAAAAGCTGTTATTAAGAAGTGGTCAGTTAAAGAAGACAAGCAGAACAATGATGAAGACTTTGATTTGTACTTTCATTAAAATTTTCTGGTTGAAATAAAAACACCATTTGAAAATACTTTTTCTGATTCTTTAATAAATTGGGGCTCAAATCATTTTTTTTCTCTCATTAAAATCGTATATTGATGTATGGCACTGATATTTTGCCGATTAAGTGGAGCATTTGTAAAGGCAATGGGTTTAAATGCTGTAAATAGCAAGTTCTTTTAATTGTTTGTTTTAAGTATTGGTTATAATTCTTCAAAAAAGAAATAGTCAAACGAGTTTTATAGTACTATATGAACTTTTTAAAGTTCATTGTTTGTATATCTCACAAGTGTTGGAGACTTGAGTTTGAACTATATTTATTTTTATTAATAAAATATTAAAAAAAAAAAAAACCAGTGTAATTTTAATCAAGTCTTGATGCATGTTTTATATCTGGGGAAATAAAAACCAATTTAAAAATGTTAATTTTTTTGAAAAATTTCAAAAGGGTGGAGTGTAAAAATATGAACAATCATTTAAGATAGTATACTTTGTCCTGTAGGCGGGCTAACCAAAAGAGGTGTTTGGTTCTTTTGATAATGGCAATAATTTAAGTTTACACTACCAAACATTTTCAAAAGATACCGTCCAATACCGAACTTTTGAAAGTGTTGATAATAAGAAAACTTACTTTCAATTTCAATATCATAATTACGGTAGTGGCTGGTTATTTAATACCGACCAGAATTTAATACCGATTTTTCTCACTACCGCAATCCCTTAGTTTAAACGAATTTGACAACATTTTTGACAATATAGTTTATTATTTCAACTATAAATATTCAACTTTTTATTATTTTTAGTTATATTAAGTATATTAAATTAAATACTTTAGTTATATTAAGTATATTAGATTAAATACTTTAGTTACCGTTATTGAACATATCGCGTAAAGAATTTTTTCCAATAAAAAGGAGTCAATATATTCGAAGAAAAAAGAAAATGAGAAGAGTTACTTTTTTTAGATAAATAAACATAGCTTTTTCTTGAAAACGATATAAAAAGTTTTATTTACCAAAACGTGAACAAAACAAAAATATATATGAAAATTTATGAAAGTAAAAAGATATACTGAAAAAAGAATAAAATATTTTGTTGAATAGTGCAATATTGCCAAAGGAGGGAACTGTGAACATCTATGTTTAAACTTTCAAACGATTTTTAATGTTTCTGAACATGTTTACAGTTATATGTTGATGTCCTTATTCACTTTCCCTGAAATTGAACCTGGAGTTTTTATAAATAAATTTGAATCAAGTTATAATGATTCTGATGACAAAGTTTTGATCCTTAAACTTCAAAAAACTTGATATAATTGTAAGTACTGATGATTGATGGTGCACTTATATACAACAATAAAAAGACTTCGATTCGGCCGATATTAATTACAGTTAACAGAAAAGGGAAAAAAATGTAACTTTTTTAATTTGGTATGGTAAAAGTAAACAGGTTAAGATGAGTAACAGTTGATTTTATTATTGAAATAAAAGAGTTGCTAATATAAGTATAGAAATCTGCGGGTAACTATTACAAATCTGCGGGTAACTATACAAATCTGCGGGTAACTATTAATGCTTTTCCTTTGTGATGCGCTTGCAAGAGTATTTGTTAAATGCATTATAAGACATAGTGACTACCATAGCTGTAAAAGATGGATGGTAAACGGCGCACTATGAATCCAAATCATAAAAATGTGGCCAAAAGTCGCTTTTCAAAAGTATCCCAATATATTTATATTTTTTACAATTCAGAAAGTATGTATACCCAATTGCTGAAAAAAATATTTTGCAGAATTTTCAATACGCCCTTTATAAGTTTTAGGAGTGATCTAACGCGCTTAAAAAATAAAATAAAAATTCCCAGAATAATTCACGAATTTTTGTATTTTTTTTTAAATAAGAGAATTTTTATATTGTTATACAACATTTGTCAACCTTTTTTAAATTTCATTTTCTTATATTATTGTTAATATTGTTTTAATCAAAAAAGAAGTAGTAACTCAATTATTTAGCTTTCGATTTTGGGTTTTTGAAAAAAGGAGTGAAATTTTTAAAATATGTGTTTTCACGGTCACAAAAGTGATAAAGCTTAAAATGTCCACTTTTCACCCCTCCTAAATTTTTACCACATTATTATGAATGTATTGGGTATAAAACAAATAATTTTTTAGCTGCTCGAATTTGCTCCATATTAGTTTTATATCAATTGTTTCAGAAAAGACATTAGAATAGGCCCGGGGGGGGGGGTTGAGAACAACAAATGCAAGACCTCATTTCAGCATTTTTATAACTTGAGATCTTTTAAAGTTTATATATATATATATATATATATATATATATATATATATATATATATATATATATATATGTATAAACCAATATTTGTAACATTTAGTAATATAGTACAAATTATTATTTAAAAAATATTTATTGTTCATCAAGCAAAAGGTTTAAAACTTCAGAATCTAAGTTAACAGGACCAATAGATTTAGTTATTTTGAAGATGAATGATGATACTATTGGATCACTACGTAACAGCAGATAATGATATTGGTTTTCCATTGCATTTTTTCTCGAAATTTTACATGTATGGTTTAGTCTTGTATTTCGAATGTATTTATTTTGTGCTTCCTGTGCCTCTTCTGAATATATACCTACTGGGAGTTCAAAGCAATCAGAAATTTGATAACCATGCTCTAATAGCTTGTGTACTGTAGGTGGCATTATGTACCAGTTATATTTTTCAATTATTATTTCAGAAGTAGTTAAACAATATTTTTTGAAGGCCTCCAAATCAAGGTGGTATCCACTGCACACAGCTTTCATTATATTTCTCAATCTAACAATTATTTTAACATCAACTCCTGTAATGTCTGCAAAAGTATCTGCATTGTCAAATGCTCTTCTGGCTGTGTTACCTGTGTTTGAGGAACCATAGCCATGCTTTGGCATATCGACAACAAGGCTGAGCTCGCTTCTAAACCGCTTCTGAATTTCATTTTTTTGCTCAATAACAGAAAGCTTATGTTCTTTTGATCTTACCTGATATTTTTTAATTTTCATTTTATATCCTAAGTGTAGCACATACTCAAAAAGTCTAATCCAACAATGTAAAGTAGATAGTCCCATAGTAAGAGATTTTTTATTTGGAGTAAACATTCTGACTTTTACTAGATTGTTCATCTCACTCGGTTTTGCAAAACAAACATTGCACGATTGTGATGAATTCAAAAACATGATAGCATTTACTGACTTGCCATCCAACATAGTCAAGTCAACAACAATTTTAATTTTTACGGAACAGTGCTTTTTATTATTGAGAAGATCTAGATCTAAAATATAGTCTTGCAGATTTTCGATTTGTTTTCTAAGATTTATTTCTTCTGCTGCAATGAGTTCATTTGTTTCCTTTAGGTATTGTAGTTCAAGAGATCTACAAAAATGAGGGCTGGATGGTTTAGGATTATTCCAGATGTTTAAACCCCCAATTTTTAATTTCAAAGGAACTATTGCAGTTTGAAATACTGACTGTTCATTCTGCGCTCCAGTAGTAAGATCAGTATCATCAAACCTTTGATTATAAATACTTTGTGAAGATGCACCATCCATGCCACATTTCAAATTAAATACTCCATGTGTAACTGTTTGATCTAAACTTTAAAGCTGCTCAGAATTAAGTTTCAAAATTCGAAGCAAGGTATGGTTAACCATGTTCTGCAAACTACACTTTGCAGACGTTTCTGTAATATGCAAACCCTCTGGATAACAATCTGCTTTTGATTTTAGAATTGCTTTTAATGGGGGATAAATGTCAGCATTTTGCATCAGAGATGAGTTTCGAATAATCTGGTATTGTAAATCACTCAAATCACATTGAATTTTAAGTGATAAAGCTTGATCTGCAGACATCATAGTTGGCTGATAGTTATCAGATTGGTAAGTTTGGCCTGATAGATCTTTAGAAAACATTTTAATATTCTCTCCCAAATCAGATTTTCCAGGGCTTGATTTTGCACGTACAACAGCAGCTTCTGCTAATTCTTCAGTTGTATGAGTTTTAGCCAAACTAAAATAAATGTAAATAACATCATTATTTGATAAACTATTTCCATTATGATAATGTAAAAAAATAGAACAGGATTGAGTATTTTTATTGTGGCATCATCACTAGGAAGATTACTATTTAAGGTTTAAGAGCTCCTCTAACCTCTTATTTTATATAAGAGTTTTCCTGCTCCACCACAACTGCTCCAGACACAAGGTTTCTCACCTGCCCTGTTTTATATATATATATATATATATTTTTTTTTTTCATATTTTATATATATATATATATATATATATATATATATATATATATATATATATATATATATATATATATATATATATATATATATATATATATATATATATATATATATATTAAAACTCATGTTTTTAATCAGTGGCTTTTAAAAACAAAAATAATAATTCTAAATTAGAAACTACCTTGAAACTTTCCTCCTTTTTGTTCTTAATGAACACTCTATCCATTCTTTTTCTGGTCGTCCAATTTTCGAAGTTGAATTAAGTTTAGTATTTTGATTTTGAAACAACTCACCCTCTAACCAGGGCATTTCTTGTTTATTTAATCTTTTAAAATTACGATTATGCTTTGCATATTTAACTCTAAATTTATAAATAAAAAGTCTAATTTTCTCTGAGAGTTCTACATCAGACAGTTCTTCATTGGTTAGCAATTTATTTCTTGCTTCAGTTTCTAAAACGGCTTGCAAATTCGCATGATTAATACCAACTTCTTGAATTATGTTTATAAGTTCTAATCTTTTCATATTTAATCAACAACAAAGAAAAAACACCTTTATAATCTTCTAAATGCACTCTTTGCTATAAAATATTTTATGAAAACAAAGCTATAAACTTTACAGAAAGCGACTCTATGTTGAGTTTAAATACAGGTAACATCTGTTTAAAGT